>NC_136265.1:25794559-25839559 GCF_964187855.1 Myxine glutinosa
GGGTTTGGAACAACATATTATTGTTCCTTTGATAGAGCTTGTGATTTTCCATTCTCTTCCAGGTTCCTTTGTCGGATTTGATAGGGAAATGGATTAGAATGGACAAATATTTTTTATCGGTTAAACCTTTTGGCCGAACTTTTGAGTTCGTTTTCAAAATTGAAGTTGGACCAAATTGGAAAAGGGATTAAGCATGTTGTCTTTTAATTGGTTTAAAAGTGAATTCTTAAAAAGGGAGCATTGACGTCCTTAAATTGAAATCAGAAGATTGTGATGATTTTTTGAGGGAGATGATTTGTGATGTTTTTTCATTTCCTTTCATTTTTTTTCATTTCTGTTTTCATTTTATGATTTGAATGGAAGTGCCCTCTCCCTCCCTCCTCCCTTCCTGCCCCCTCCACCCTAATCCTAACCCTAACCCCATCCCACCATCATCCACCCTTTCTAAGTCCCATGTTGATTTGGCATATCACCTCATTATGTGTCCTTTATCCTCACCTCTCTTTCTCCCCCCTCTCCCTCAAACCATGGCCCCATAGTGCTAAAGTAATTTGTGCGATGATACGACACAGTTGAAATGGTTAAATGTCACTTTATGAGTGTAATGGTTCACACAGAAAGTTCAAGGCAGGGGACAGCATTAACACACAATCTCTGAAAGCCTTGTAAGGGAAACAAGATATAAAACACTAAGTTATGAGTGCGACCAATAATACACAGTTATCTTTAGGATAATGAAATGAGTGTCGTATTTCGCATTGTATTAACACCCCTAAGGGAGCCCCCGCCCCACCATTTTTCTCCCCCCCCCCTAGCTTCTCATTTTTTCCCTCGCCCTACTTTCCTACCTCTCTCACCTGTTTTTTTTACCTGTTTTCCCCTTCCCTTATTCCTTCCTCTTTCTTTCCCTCCCTCCCACCCCCTTCCTCTCAAACCCTTATTGTGGCTTGTTCCTATGTCAAGCTCTCATTTTAATTTTTTTCTCTTCTTCTTTATTTTTCAATAAAGAATTGATTTTTGATTTTTGATTTGAAAATGATTTTTCTCTTCTTCTTCTTTATTTCGAAATGCTTATACAGGAAATGTTTGTTCTTTTGAATGGAAGAAATATTTATTGTATTAATTAAGTGTGGTCGGTGGGCGAAATCCACAAAGCATGTAAAGATGCACAAAGCCCTGTATTAGTGTACTACAGATGTATATGCATTTTTCAGAAAGGGTGCCATGAAATAGTCACAAAGAACCACTAAGAGTTTTTTCCTTAGAGAGGGTGCTGGGCTTTCATGAAGAACCACTGATATGGTGTACTAATATTTTCATTTTGATTTCATTTTTGTTTTTTCCTGTGGTATATATATCCATGTAGAAAGGGTGCCATGAAATTTTTTTTGTCACAAAGAACCACTATTAGACTTTTTTGTCTTTAGAAAGGGTGCTGTGCTCTCGTTTTTCCTGAAGAACCACTGATATGGTGTACTACTGTATAATTGTGTAATATGGTCGACCTTATGTATTTTTTTGTGTATTTTGTATATATCTCACGATTGATTCCAGTTAATGTCCTGCGAAATTTGCTAGTTTTTCTGGCCGAGTCATGATTACGTTGAGTTCCTATGGTTGAGCTCCCTTTATTTCGGTTTGGTCACGGCGGATGAGCGGACAAAATGACGAATGCTGCGGCAGGAGCAGTAGAAGCGATTTTTTTTCTTTTTAAATTTTTTTAACGATTATTCGATATTGTTATGACTTCTTGTCAATAGGTATACTAAGTGGTCAGGAGGTAGCCTTTTGCTATGTACAGTTCTCATTTTTTTCATTGTTGATTATACCACGTGGATGTGGTGATACAGGAAATGTTGTTTTTTTTCAAATGGATGATTATGATATGACTATGATTATGATAGTGATGATAATTATGATAATGATTTTAAGATCATGATGTTATGATTGACAGGAATGAGATCATGAGGTTTCGTGTAAAATGATTGCACGGGCTTAAAGGACAACTTTTGAGCCCTGTAGGATTAATGATGCATGACAAGTAACAGGGTTAAATGAAGTGTCGAAATTTCAGCAGCATCGGATTACAATTGGCAAATATTGTGAATTAATTGTCATTTATTGGTAGAACACTTCAGGAGTTTTAAGAAATTTTAATTGTCAAGACGTTTGGGTACCATTTCAATTGGGACATTTTCTCAGTGACCTGTTTCATACCTGTTTGATTAATCTTGGCTGACTATTTCACAAATGCGGGGTTGGGTTGCCTTCAGTGGTTGCTAAACTTGAATTTGTGATATAATGGCCAGACAAGATTGGGAAAATATGTCAGATATGATCCAGAGGCAGAACGGTGATTTGTCAATTGAAAAAAGCTATAGATCAAAGGTGACGACCAATGATCACAGATCTCAGTCAGTGGATGGAACTGTTCTGGCAACATTGGGAAACGGCTTATGTATAGAGTTATCCAATTGATTAATGTGATTTATTGATGAATATTGATGAATTGATTTAATTGAATAAATTGATTGATTGATTGATGAAAGTGAAGTCTCAAGAAAGAAGTTTTGAGATATTTGTGAGACATTAATGTGAAGACAACCTTGGAAAAAGAGCAAGGTGGTGAGTCTGTATATAGATATATGGGCGGTTACTATTCTGTGTGATTTCCCCTTAAACAGAACGGGATATCTGCGGATTCACCCATTTCATACTGACCCCTTTGACCCATCTGCAACGCCGATCAGTGCGATTGGGGTGTGGGCAAGCCACAGGACAGGGAGACTCTCTGGCAATCACTTGAAGTCATCGATTGCAAAGGTGGAGAGATACTTCCTGGGAGACTACAGAGTCGAGCTTATAGGAAACAAGCTAGGCAACAACACATCCAACGCTACTTTGATAAAAGGTGGAACAAACCCTAGTAGATTTTATTTACAGTACATATAGTACAGGTGTGTACAGGTGTATTCCAAAGTGCAGATCCTAGTAATTTACCTGGTACATTAAGTGAATACTGAGTGTTATTCACATACAGGCAGAATGGAGAATGGAGCCTGTAAGAATACACAAGGACAACCAGATATTCCACAAAAAGGTACTTGTGCATATTATATGTATGACCGTTATGGTGAAGAGGCTATTAGAGAGGTTGAAAATTGGTATTTGTGGACAAAGGGACATGCTAAGGAGTTTCCAAGAGATGGTACATTTGAGCGAAGTCGATTGGAGAGATTAGGACAAGAATTGAAAGCCAGGAAGCAACAGAATTTAACAGTAGACTGGCTTGCATTCCATTATTGGGATGTTGAATCCAGGGAATGGGAACAGCAAGAACGGATAATGGACCAAGAACTTAAAATAAAAAGAATACAGGATACATTGGAGGAGATAAATGCACAACTGCCCTCGAAAATAGGAATAAAAGTGACACTTGTTCCATCTGATTCCCATTTGTCTCCCCAAAAAGAACAGTACAGAGAATTTTTTTATGGTTCAGGAGATAACCAGAGATCGCAGTGGCGACCCAGGGATCCAGAGATGCAGCCCAGCAATACAAGTGAACAGGTGGACAGACCAGGCAATGACAGAAACCGGTGTTTCAATTGTGGAGAAATGGGACAGTGGAAAAGAAGATGTCCCTATGTCAATAAAAGACAATTTCGCAAGGACAAACCAAGTTCAAGGGTACCAGTGCTTACCGGTACCTCAGATAACGATTAGGCCTTCATTGCTGCAGATCCCAAATGACGATTGGCCTCAACAGATTAAATCATTAGACCAACATGAATAACTGTTGATGCTTCTTGTGTCTGAAAAGTTATCGGAGCAAGAATGATTTTACTTTTTGCTTGTTAGCGAATTAATAATTAATTGATGAAATGCCAAAATTGGATATTTTTGGAACGTGAATTAAAAGATCCAGAATTAGAGTTCATTCTGGAAGCTTCATATTTGCCAATTATAAATGTGGCTTTAGGGAGCATTTTGGGCAAAACAATTTTTAAATTTTTTTTTATAAAAGTGTGGAACATTGCTTTGCAAATTTTTTGGAAACCAAGTGACAAGCGTCACATGATCATCAGGTGGGCATTTTGGACTATTCTTTTGTATGATTGATAGGTCAGTGGTTGACTGACATGTAAATGGATGTATTGTTAAATTTGGATAAATTATTGTGGGAACCGAAGGGGTAATTTCAATGTGACGTTATAGGGGTTTTCTGAAAATAAACTTTTATCTATTTGTGTAATTAGCGTTTCTAAATTTAAAGGACAAATTTTACGAAATTGAAATAAAATTGACACCCATCTTGATCTGTTAACAATGGTTCCAACGCAAACAAATATACATAATGCTTAGGTTTGTGTATGTTTGTGTGTCAATGTTTGTGTTTTGTTTTTTTGTGTGTCAAACTTCCAAGATTGTTGAAACCGACAATGTGTTCGTCTGGACATAGATAGTTTCATATGGATGGGATCAAATATCCAGAGAATTCGTAAAATAAAATAGAAATATAATTTGATTATGAACATTATCTCTTTTGTCAAGTGAGATGGATTATAAAGATTTGATGTGCTGGGTTATGAGTAGCCATTATTAATAGTAAAATTGTGAGTAGTTTGGGGATTCCATTTTTGATAGAATTTATGTGAGAATAAAAGCTATTTATAGATTTTATTTTTTTTTGTATACAGAGTCGAGGCTCGTGAAAGAGCTAACATTTATCAAACAAACAAATCAAACAAACAAGCAAACAAAGTATATAAAAAGGGGAGCGGTCGACAAGATGGGGAGAGAAGGGGAGGAAGCACACAAACACAACATTTGAGGGCAGGGACATCAGGAGATGTGTGGGAGGCAGAGGGCCTGGGGGGAGGCAGGATAGGTATAAAACGCAAGGACACCAAGGACTTCCAGGAAAGAAGATAAAAGTCACCTCAAAAAAGTGGATTTGGGGTGAAATTAGCAGGGGTAGAAAAGATCAAGGTTTTGGATTGGGGAAGATAAGAGATGGTGGTGAACAGCCGTTTTAAAGACCTGGAGGGAGGAGTGGGATTGAAGAGAGTGAGGGAGTTTGTTCCAGAGGCGGGAGAAAAGAGGAATGAAGGAGTGAAGGTGAGCAGAGAGTCTTGATTTTGGCAGTTTAACCATAAGAGGGTTGCAGGTAGATCTTGTGTGACCTGCAGGAATATTTGGGGGACAGAGCCCGGAGAGAGCTGGGGGAGCAAGGCCGGAGAGGAGTCGGTAGAAGACGGAAAGACCACCAACCTGCCTGCGGTGAGTAAGTGAAAGGCCCTCGGAGATAGCGTCATCACGGGAGATTCCAATGATTCTGAACGCTTTGGTTTCAACAGCGTGAAGACGAGCTAGGTGTGAGGCAGGAGCACCAGCCCAGAGGGGAGAGAAGTATTCCATTGAGCTGCGGATGAAAGCCTTGTATGTGGTGAGGAGCTCAGGTGTGCCAAGGAAGGACTTTGCACGACGGAGGATGCCCAGTCGGCGACTGGCTTTGGAGGCCAGCTTGGAAATGTGGTTTTCCCAGGAAAGATCATGGCAGATAGTGAGACCCAAAAGCTTGAGTGACAGAACTTCTTGGAGAGGATTATTCAGAAAGTAGATGGGAGGGTTGTCCAGTCGGTCTTTTCGGAGAGACATCGTAAGAGTGTGAGATTTGTCAGGATTGAAAGACATGTTCCACTTGTTTGCCCAGTCTGTGATATTGTCCAGGTCTGCAGAGAATGAGGAGGCTGCAGACTGCCGATCTGAGGGATGAGGAATGGAGCGGCAGAGAGTGGAGCCATCAGCAAAGAGATAGAGAGGATTTTCAAGAGAGTCAGAGAGATCATTGATGAAGACCAGAAAAAGCACAGGGCCCAGAACACTGCCTTGGGGAACTCCAGCCTGAACAGGAAGAGGAGATGAGAGAAACCCATTCAGGGCCACACGTTGACTACGACGAGAGAGGAAGTCCGCCAGCCATGCGTGGAGATTTCCATGGATACCAAAGGAGGAGAGTTTGGTGAGCAGAGCGGGGTGCCAGACCGTATCGAAGGCATGTGATATGTCGAGGGAGACAGCTCTAATTTCCTGTTTGGCATTGAGGACCTCCATCCATTGTTGAGACAGCAGAAGCAGCATGTCCAGAGTAGAGTGACCTGGTCTGAAACCAAATTGATGATCAGAGATCAAGCCATTGGAGAAGAGGAAAGATTTCATATCCGAAGCAATGATGGATTCCATGACTTTGCTGATAATTGGGAGAAGGCTGATTGGTATGTAGTTGCAAGGATCTGTTTTTGCACCTTTTTTGTGCAAAGCGGTGATGTTGGCTGATTTCCAAGCAGATGGCAGTTGACCTTGAGCAAAAGAGAGGGTGAAGAGAACAGAGAGAGGGAGTGAAAGAGCAGAGGAACAGGATTTTAGGAACCGTGGGCTGATGCCGTCAGGTCTAGTTGCAGAATCAGAGTCGAGGGTTGACAGAAACTTTTCCACCTTGTCAGGAGGAAAGGACATGGAGTCCAGGAGCAGCTGAGTACGACTGGGTACGGTGGGTACAGAGAGGGATGGGTTTGGGACACAAGATTTAGAGGCAAACACAGAGTTGAGGCATTCAGCTTTTTCACGTGCGGAGTCAGCTGTGTAGCCGTTTGAGGTAAGGGAGGGGACGGAGGGGGAACAAACACCAGAAACAGATTTGACCAGACGCCACCAGGATTTGGAAGAGGGAGAAAGATAAGAGAGTTCGGTCTTGAGAACGGAAAGATATTGTTTCCTAGCTCTCCTGAGGGTGGACACACACTTGTTTCGGGCTTTGTGAAAGGAAATGAGATTTCCTTCCATTGGATTTGCTTTCCAGGAGACTAATGCAAGTTGTTTCTAGGCAACAGCCTCACCACAAGATCCGTGTACCATGGACGGGAGGAAGGGTATGACAACTGAAGACGAGATGGGATAAATCTGTGCATGAGAGAGAGCAATTTACTTTGGAAGAATTCCCAGGATGAGTTGATGTCAGAGGTGGTAGAGATGGGAGACCAGTCCAGATGATTGATGGCTGCTTGAAGACTGTGCCAGTTGGCCTGAGTGAAATGCCAGACTCGTCGATGCTGAGGAGGCTCCCTGAGAATGGTTAGAGAGATGTCCACTTTAACAAGCACATGATCAGATGAGCCGATTGGAGCAGAAGAAGAGCAGCAGACATTTTCAGGGAAGTTAGTCATAACCAAGTCCAGAAGAGAAGATGCTCCGTTGACTGAGATCTGGGTCGGGAAATTGACAGATTGTGTCAGTCCCAGTGAGTCGCAGACGTCCTTTGCTGAGGAGCCATGGCTGGTGAGAGAGGTACCCACACCCAGCCAACTGGCATGGTGACAATGGAAATCACCACATATGAGGAAGAGAGAGTTAGGATGAGTAGACAGAAGTTGGTCCATATTATCAGACAGCGAGATGTAGATGGACTCATCACTGTTTGGTGGACGGTACAACACACATATGAACAAGAGGTGGGAGCGAAGGGGAAGCCGTAGCCAGAGGTATTCCTGGGGGTGAGGTGGAGAGAGTACAGAGCGAGTGAGGAAGAGAGTTTTTGATAAAGATAGCAACCCCACCTCCAGGACGAGGCTCAGGTCTATCATACCGGAGGAGGGAGTAACCCGGGAGAGATACTAAGGAATCAGAGACATCATGAAGGAGGAAAGTTTCTGTTAAGCATATCACATCTGGTTTGACAGAAGAAACCTGTATGGAGAGATCAGTTGAGTTTGAACGAAGGCCCCGGATGTTTGAGGTCCATACCGTTAATGAAGAGGAAGGGGGAGCGTCGGATACAGAACAGGGGGGAGGAGGGGTAGGGTAATATGTGGAAGAGGTGGAAGAGGTAGGGAGAGCTGTTGAAGGTGTGTCAGAGATTTCAGAATAGCTCGGAGAAAGGGAAGGATGGGCGGACAAAAGGTTTGATGGTGATTGGGTGAGGCACAATGAGGTGTTATTTGTGGAGGGGGAAGAGCGAGGCAGAAGGTTGGGGGAGATGGAGGTGAGAGTTGGAAGAGGGAAGAAGCGGGGAGGACGCTTTGAGGAGGCGGAGTGAGAGGGGGGAAATTGAGAAGAAATGAGGGTGGGAGATTTGAAAGGGAGGGGCGAGGGGGGAGTTTAGGAGGGAAGGGACAAGGGGAGGGATTTGAAAGGGATGGGATATGGGGGAGATTTGGAGGGGAGGGGTGAGGGGGGAGTCTAGGATGGGAGGGGCGAGGGGGAGTCTTGGAGGGGAGGGGTGTGGGGGGAGTTTAGGAGAGAAGGGGCAAGGGGGGAGATTTGAAAGGGATGGGTGATGGGGAGGATTAGGAGGGGAGTGGCAAGGGGGAAGATTTGGAGGGGAGGGGTGATGAGGAAGATTTGGATGGGAGGGGTTATGGGGAAGATTTGGAAGGGAGGGGTGAGATTGGATTTTAGAAAGTGTACGATTAATGGGAAACGAACATTTATTGCAAAATGAGTTTCTTGTGACCTTCGAGTCAAAAATACGTTTAAGGACGCTGGAGGGAGGCTGGAGTGCAGAAGAGTTTAGGGAATGTAGAAAAGAGGCACTGAAAGAGATGGAATTTTTTTTGGGGATAGATAGATTTGGTGAGCAAGTCGAAAGCAGCCTTTTAAAGAAGAAGAAGAAAAAGGTGTTATAATAGATGACGGAATACAGAACTTGAGGGGAAAGTGTAAACATGTTAAGGTTAATAACAGTGAACGTTAACAGTGAACAGTAATAACTGTTATTACAGTAACAGTAATAACAGTGAACGTCGTTCGAAGAACGAACGAACGAATAAACGAATGAGAACAAAGAATAAGAACAGAGAAGGAAATGTTTTTTTGGGGTTTTATTTTGAGTTGATTTTAATCAAGGAAGTAGGCTATGGGGTGAAAAGACTGGGAAAAGCAGAGAACGAAAGTTATTGGAGCACAAAAGACGGACCGCTGAGAGGAAAACGAAGCCTCAAGGTTGGACACTGTACAAGGCCTCAAAAGACATGGCACGATTTACTCTACAGGTATGAAAGATTTGCACCGAAAATCTTCCTCGGGACACACGATACGTACAACACCATAAAATAAATACAGTTATAATGAAAATACAAATGGGAAGAATTACTTAACTTCGATTTCGATGGAGAGTGTGGACAGCTGCGAATAAACGAAAACCTCGCCGGCAAGACCGGAAGCAGAAAAGAGGATATGAGCTTCATGACAAAATGAGGGAGTACAAAATTAGCCAAATTTGGAAGAGGTCCTACATTGACTTCCCAGAGTACTCTACTCACGGATTTTTGACAAATATAAACTTAACTTTTATCAGCATATAAATTGTGCTGTATGTATGGATGTGTCTTAGGCATAGATGATATGGGTATATAGTAACGAAAATTTTGCTGAATTGAACTATTGTGAGTTTTAAGACAGAATGCATTGTGAATCTTAGAACCAAGGGGCAGACATGAACGTGCTGTTACGTTATTTAACCTCAGAACGCGATGTTACATGTACTTGCGACATATTTGTTAATCTGGCACACCTATATTGGCATACTGGTGTCAGTCGTATTCAGTAGTTGCATAGAAATGGATGAGCAACAGTTAGGGGGCGTAAAACCACTTATTTGGATATTTTCTACAAAAGTAGGGGTTTCAATAAGTGGTAGCTGTGCACATGGGATTCACCAAATTAAGTTATGGAGTTTAAGCAAAGTTACTGGTAAACAGAAGGGGATTGGATGGTATATAAATTCTTCAATGCTGGGTAATTTAAGTGAGATATTACAAAGACTTATAAGAGCTATTGTTCTTCCTTATAGCAGTGGGAAAAGAAAAAAAATTAGATCCAACATAATGAATCTATAAATGAATGTGATAGGGATAATATCCTCAATTTGTGTTAATTATTTGA
This sequence comes from Myxine glutinosa, assembly GCF_964187855.1. NCBI lineage: Eukaryota > Metazoa > Chordata > Myxini > Myxiniformes > Myxinidae > Myxine > Myxine glutinosa. The sequence goes on from NC_136265.1 coordinate 25,804,502, forward strand.
TTGTGGGTAAAGGAATTAATTTCTCATAAGTGGATTGTTAACAGCAGCCTGAAAGGTCCTGAGAGTGTGCATCCATGTGATCAGAAATCCCAGATTTGTTTTTTAAAACAACATTTTGGAGGAGGTCTTATGTGGACGAGCACTTGATTGGTAGATACACAAAATGGAATAAAAAAAGGTACTGCATGTTGGCAGCCACTTTTGCGGCCATTTAGGCCAAACACATTGAGAGAAAATTGTAGTTTAAATACGTAATTTACACATGGCTATTTGTAAAAGGGAATTTGTTGAGATGGGAAACATTTTCTAAAGGTTTATTAAAGTGTTATAATATGACATTTGGCAAGGCAAACTATTGGATGGGAAAATTAGATCTGGTTATAAAATGAATTTATTGACCCCTTGAAGTTAATTCTTCGAATCATTGTTTCACTGGCATTTTGAGTTCACATTGGAAATAGTTTGGTAGAGCTTTGGTTAAAACCTTTGGTTGCGGTATTTTGGAACGAATTGATAAACCATAGGAGATTGATAAGAATAGAAACAAATATGGACCCAAAATAGAAAGATTTTACGATGATATGAATAATACCGGGATTAAATGATTGAATCAAGTAATGTTGCAAATGAGTACAGTAGAGTTAAGATGATGGCATTATGAAAATGTTATGAAATGCGTCAGTTTATCAGATCAGTGAACTCATATCACCATAAGTTACACTGTTAAAGAGAAAAAAGTGGGGAGGACTATGATAATAATACATTATGCATAGTTTGCTTGTTTGCAAGATTTGTTGGGAATTAGATATTCCTGTTTGTGATTTTAATTATATACACTCATTATTAATGCATTTATTTCCTTGCAGTAGTGTTAAAATAACTGCATGAGTTTAATTTTCAAACGATACTGATTTGAAAGCAATTTTAAATGTTATTCTTAGTTTAGTAGTCAAAAGATACCTGATTTGAATATTATTTGTGTGACCCATATAAATGAATATAACTTTTGAATGTTTTAAGGGAAACAACAAATGGAAATAGGAAACTGTTATAAGAAATATATGATGAGTTAAAATATGGTGATTTTATGATAAGATGTACCCTATCTGATTCAATCTGTGTGGTGAGCAGATATAAATGTGGCAGAGTAAAGGAAAGACCAGATCACATCTCAAATGAGTGCTAACGGAATTGCGAAGAAGTTCGAGAAAGAAAATTTGTGGCTAAAAATGAAGTTAATCTTGGCATACACCCTCCTTCTCAAAGAATGATGAAGACATTCTCCTGTGTAACTTGGAGATGGATGCTTACCTTCACCAAGGGAAATTTATGTGACAATTTGCCTGGATCACACTGCAACATATGAAGGAAGGGCGATCACTTACTCTTGTTTGAAGGCTTCGAACATTCATCACATCAGAAGTTGCAGGACAACGACATTTTACCTGCAACCTCTGCGAAATGCGGGGACATATGTTATTACTTCACCAACTTCCGGGGAGCCAGCATGGAGCTGCAAACCAATGGCTGTGCCTTTTCACAACAGCTGTGCACGATTCTGCGGGCCACTCCTGGTATGTACCATGGATGACCTGAACACCATGGTCCCAACATCATTGTGGATGCATCCGGCATCCCTGTTCCACATCTTGCTGGCCAATCAACGTCACACCAATACTTGCTGCCCACTCATAATGAGGGAGGAGGCAAGTCGACTACAACTGGGCGAAGGCCTTGTTCAGGAATTACTATGGTTTACAGCAAGAGTGGCAAGAATGCTACATGGAGAGCAGGGTCAGTCTATGACTCCGTGCAGTTATTACAACAGCAAGACCCTACACGAAGTAGTGCAGGTGCTATGAAGACATAAGGAGAAAATGTGTCATACCTGAATTCAAACACAAGTGATCAGCCCTTCCTTTCAAACAAAGAATCAACATTTGTTTGGAGGCAAAAGTTTTTGCCAGATGTTGCAGATGCCTTAAAAAACGTGAAAATGGTGAAATGAAATTGTTGTATCTTGGTGAGGGTGAAGTGTTGTTTTGAAAAGATACTTGTGATGCAAATGCAATAGATTGAACAATATGGAAGGAGTCAATGACCAACGAGATGTTTTGTGATTCTTGCAGGATGACGGGGTATGCCTAAAGGAATTGGATTACCAAAGTTATGGTTTGAATACTTGTATTGATGTTTACTTGTAGTGATTGATTGTTTACTTATACTTGTATTGATGTTTACTTGTAGTGATTGATTGTTTACTTATACTTGTATTGATGTTTACTTGTAGTGATTGATTGTTTACTTGTAGTATTGATGCTTACTTGTAGTGATTGATTGTTTACTTATATTGATGTTTAGATTTATGGTTAATATAAACAAAAACAAAAAGATGAGGGAATTGTGGAAGTGTAACTCAGTATAAATCATTGGTTGGAAGCAGGGACTAGCAGGTGGTCATAAGAATGTCAGGAATGTATCTCACTCTGTCGAAGCTGGGAGTCCTTTTATCCACCTGTATTACGACCCCGGGCTAACACACATTCCCAAGCCGGCACTATTTGTTCTGGGCATCGGGATGCAAAGAGGGTGAAGAAACTCCCCAGCAGGGAGGCAGTTGTGGATGACCAAGGAGCTTCAGCGCACGGAGGATTAACATTCAGCGCACGGAGGATTAACATTTAGCGCACGGAGGATTAACTCCAATTTGCCCACATAAACCAGAGCAAACTTTGAGTCAGCAGCACTTGCCACGAGAACCTCTGCCCAAATGGAACGATCGAGTACGGAACGAGAACAGAGCAGCAGACCGAACGAAGAAGAACCAATGACTTGAATTACTGAATTCGTTATAGTATTGTAGTTCTTTATTATAAAGAAACAAGTGAATTATTAGCTAATAAAGCATTGCTTTGTAAAAGCCCTGTTTAGTTATTTTGTATCCTCCTGAGGCACATAACTATTCCCGAACAGGGTCTTTACAGTCGTCTGGGTCCTCGGGGTCTACTGTGTCCCTGGGGTCTTTTAGGTCCTCCTGGTCTTTTCGCACCTCTGGAGGGTGGCTGCTCAGCATCATCTCAGGCCATCCTAGGTGAGTTAGCTAGTCAAACACCAGGGACAAAATACCACAATAAGTTAAGGTTAAAAACAGTAAAAATTAGATAAAAACACAACTGAGATGAAAAGATACAGTGCCTTCAGAAAGTATTCACCCCCTGACTTTTTCACTTTTTGTTGCATTACAGCCTGAATTTAAAATTGATGGAAAAAGGGGGACAGGTTCCCGACTGTTCGTGATTCATCAGGGAAAATCAAAAATCTCGAATATGCCCACAAAAGCCAGGAATGTCGAAGCAAACCGCGAATGGAATTGAAAACTTGTTTCGTGAAAAAACGCAAATGTCGATTGGCATGGTGGGGGATGGTTTATGCGCACATACAACTGTTTCATGCGTGACAAGTGGAAGATGCTTTTAGAACCGTTATGTGCAGGTGGAAGAGTTCACCGGAATCTCAAGACAACTGTGTCCCATTTAACTCGCGTCTAAATGTCGGAATTTGCTCGATTGTTGACCAAGCTTATTCGACCTTGCTCAGTCTCTCCGCCTACAAAGCAGTAAACAAAGGATGTTTTTGATTCCATGAATATTATAAAGGTCTCCCTGTTCTCTGAAATTGTATAAAAGTGAATGCAAATTAAAATTCAGGGTCGTCATTGGTGTTCGGCTGTATGGAGCTGAAACCAATGCGAACCATGGTGCCATGTATATAGTCTTGTATCTGAATAAATGTCTTGTATATCTTGGTCCGACTCAAGAAGGGGCTCATTCTGACCCGGGGGGAAATGGGGCAAAAGGGTAGAGCCTCGACATGCACAGCTGGTGGGAAATGGTTTAAGAGTGGCTGGACGTGGTTTTACGCGTGGCACGTGGAAGTTGATTTCAGAAGTGATGTGCGCGCAGCTGGTGGGAAATGTTTTTCATCAGAGAAAATGTCAACGTTTTTACAAACACGAATGCACATGATTATAGTTTTCATTAAATTCTTACAAATACAATTCCAAAAGTTTAGCTTCCTCTTTTGCTGCGAGTGTCATGTTACTTTATCGAAAACGAACAGTTTGTGCTTCGATCTTGCTTGATTCCCAAAGCCCGTCATGACCCCGGCAATAGTTGCCGTTTTAACTGTACAAGCTTGAAGGATGATACGATAATCTGTATTATCTTACGAAGATAAATGTTGAGTTTAAATTGCATCATTTCAAATGTACCGGTATCACAGCCTTGTGTTAGAATTTCATTTTATTTTAGATTCAAAATAAAAGTTCATTTTCACTTATGTTTTATGAACCAGTCTCGCTGATCGGCGCAAGACTTACACCCCATATATTACACATTAATGTTGTGCGGACTAAAGGAATCAGGACACTTCAAACGAAACAATAGATAGGCAATTAAATAATCACTCACGGTTCCCGATCAAAAATAAATAACAAAATAATTATGTAACAAACCAAGCAACCCTACTCTCCACGTCATATCGCATTTTTAACCTTCTTCCCTCCTCCCACTCCTACCCATGCAGAGAATTTGCAATCATCTCTGTGAACCAGGCTTTTCCTGAAACAGAAAATACTTATAATATTAACTTGGGATTCCTACCCGTTGGTGAAAAGGGATAATCAACTTAGTACCAAGTCAGTCCATGGGTGGGCTGGAAAAAATTTCTGCATCCGCCAAAAACCGCGAATATGCGGGACACAGGGCCGCAAATGTAGAAGCGGGTCGCATTTTATAAACCGCGAATGTCGGGATCCAACCGCGAGTCTTCTTGGGTATGTCTGTAACAGCTTTTCACATCTGGATTTTGGGAGTTACTCCCATTCTTCCTTGCAGATTTGCTCAAGGTCTTTCAAGTTGGATGAGAGCATCGGTGAATACTTAAAGGGGTTGAATACTTATTTACTCAAGACATTTCAGCTTTTCATTTTTAATTAATATGTAAAAATTTCGAAAAAGAAATTCCAGTTTGACATTATGGGGTATTATGTGTGGATCAATGAGAAAAAAATCTCAACTTCAGGCTATAATGCAACGAAATGTGAAAAAAGTAAAGGGGTGTGAATACTTTGTGAAGGCGCTGTCGAGGGCACAATGGATCTGGTTTGAAAACTTATCTTTGAAAAACTGGAAAGAGGATCAAAGTCTAGTGCACTCAGACCCAGAACTGGAAGTTTATGTTTATTTTGTCCATTACTTGCCCTGCTGCCCTATTGTCAGTTAATGCTCTCTATCATTTGCACTTACATGCTCTTCCATTAAACATCATTTGCTCTTCCATCTTGCGGAGAAACAATACGAACAGAAGATATTAAAAGAGTGCAAAAGGGCGGCTGCTTACCTTACAAGTCGTGAAGAGGGATTTTTTGTTTCAACCATGGGTGCTTTGAAATCTTCTGCAAAACAATGTGTTGGAATCAAATATAAACACGACCAGGAAACACCTTCACAAGTGAACAACCGTATTGTGCTCCACAGCAACAGGAGGTCAGCAACCCCAGCATGTGTGAACATACTTGTTCAGGCAAATCAAAGAGTCTAAAACGGTATGAAACCCTCACCTTCATCGTGAGTCTTTTTTTGGGATTCTCACGAAGCATCCCGGTGAGAAGGGCAGTCAATCGTTTATCTGCACGTAGTGGCGGCCTGTACACAAAGTTATTGCTGACATCTACCTGTGAAGCAGCAAAACAAATGTATTCGTGACAGAATCCAAAAGCATCATCACACTCAAATACTGTACTCGCATTTATATAATAAGCATAAGCATCTTCCAAACAATCCATCTCTGATGCAATAACCAAGACTTCATTCTGAACGAATAAAATACATTTTGATTCATGAAATAAAATATGCTATAAAATACAAAAGTTTTCTTTGTTAACCGAAAAACAAACCCTCTTCACTCAACAATGAATATTAAGTCGATTGGTTTATTTAATAAATTTGTGAAAACTCAAATATTTGGCAGTCAAAATGAAACGTAATGAACAGTAATTACAAAAGAGAGTTCACGTGAATGATGAAACAATCGCTTGTTTCGTTCCACAGTGGAGAAGGAAATAGATCACGTGTCCAAACCAGAATATACAGCAGAACCTCAACTCATAAAACGAACAGATCTTTACATCAAAAGCATCGCCAAGAGTAATGTGTCCAAAATGGCATATGCTGAACAAGTCAAGCAACACCATCCCGCACCAAACCATCAGAAATACTGAAACAAAATATATCCCTCAGCACTCTCTTCACTCACCGCACCTTCACACCACACAGGCAGACCACCCTCCCTCACTTACCACACCCTTAGCACACCCTAGCAATCTCGGCACTGTCAATCTCCTGTGCAGTTTCTCTCCACAAACTTCATCCACTGTTATCTACAAATTCAAATCAAGTCAGTCTTTTGGGACTGCTGCAGGCAACATGTAACTCAGTGCCACCTGCCGCATGGTCAGGTTGTCGGCGACGAAACCGACACCCCTCACTGGCTTTGTTAGTGGGGAGGGTAACTGTGACGCCCTGGCAGGACCAAAAACAACACCTGACAAAGGGCAGATGAGCACTTTTAAGGAGCCAACGGCCATCCAATAAGGTGATGGTGTATTCGAAAAAACACACATCCGGTTTGGACCAGTTCGGGTCATACCAAAGTTTGTGTGTTTGCTTGTCCAGCTGTCTGTCCTTTTTTTTTTTTTTTTGTATACAGAGTCGAGGCTTGTGAAAGAGCTAACATTTATCAAACAAACAAATCAAACAAACAAGCAAACAAAGTATATAAAAAGGGGAGCGGTCGACAAGATGGGGAGAGAAGGGGAGGAAGCACACAAACACAACATTTGAGGGCAGGGACATCAGGAGATGTGTGGGAGGCAGAGGGCCTGGGGGGAGGCAGGATAGGTATAAAACGCAAGGACACCAAGGACTTCCAGGAAAGAAGACAAAAGTCACCTCAAAAAAGTGGATTTGGGGTGAAATTAGCGGGGGTAGAAAAGATCAAGGTTTTGGATTGGGGAAGATAAGAGATGGTGGTGAACAGCCGTTTTAAAGACCTGGAGGGAGGAGTGGGATTGAAGAGAGTGAGGGAGTTTGTTCCAGAGGCAGGAGAAAAGAGGAATGAAGGAGTGAAGGTGAGCAGAGAGTCTTGATTTTGGCAGTTTAACCATAAGAGGGTTGCAGGCAGATCTTGTGCGACCTGCAGGAATATTTGGGGGACAGAGCCCGGAGAGAGCTGGGGGAGCAAGGCCGGAGAGGAGTCGGTAGAAGATGGAAAGACCACCAACCTGCCTGCGGTGAGTAAGTGAAAGGCCCTCGGAGATAGCGTCATCACGGGAGATTCCAATGATTCTGAACGCTTTGGTTTCAACAGCGTGAAGCCGAGCTAGGTGTGAGGCAGGAGCACCAGCCCAGAGAGGAGAGCAGTATTCCATTGAGCTGCAGATGAAAGCCTTTATAAGGTTAGGTTTCAAAGGCCAATCCTTTAACACTAATGTGGGTTCACTGGTGTTGGCTTAGCGGTTAGGGTGCAGGCTTGGGGATCCTTGAATCCTGAGTTTGAATCCTGGTCGATCTCTGAATTAATGCCAGGGGGGTTGACTCAGCCTGTCCTCCTTCTGAGGTCAGCAAATTGAGTACCAGCTTGCTGAGATGAATGATCCTGGTGTGTACCCCGATTTCGAAGAGGTACACCGTATCCCTTTGCATTGTAAGAGGTGATTAAGGTTTGGCGTCAGGAAGGGCATCCGGCCATCAAAACATTGCCTCACACAGGGAACTATGATTGTCATGGGGCCCGCAAGGCTGGACCCTGCTCGAGCTGGGAAAAATGGCCTTAAAACGATCATACATTCATTTTTTGTTGTGTTCACTCAGGTCTATTTTTGAGGATAAAAACAAACTCGAAAAACATTTTCCATAAAAGAGCAATTATGTCTCCTCCATTGGAATTGTAAATGGTGGCTTGCAAACCGAGCCTCAAGGCCAGTGTGCAGAAGCGTTTTTCTAGCCCCCGTTGGACTTGGTCTGAAACGGGAGGCTTTGGGATTGCGTCTCATCCGTCAATCCGCAACCATATGTCGGAGATGTATGGACCGATTTTGTTCATACTTGGCAGAAAGACAATACCTGACGGAATACATATGCACATCATTTTGTTTCGAGATGCAATCAGAGATGGCCGACTGGCAGCCATTTTAGTTGTAAAAAATCCCGATGTTGAACACGTCCTCAACCTTCTCTCGGAGATGCATTTACCGATGTTGTTCAAACTTGGCACACAGATAATGAATGATGACTTACAGATGCACAGCATTTTTTTCGACATCAGATCAGTCGAAGGAAAAAGCAGATTCTCGCTCACCTTAAATTTAACATTGAAGTCAATGGGAAAAAAGGGAAAAACTATTTGGCTCACACCCCCTCTCTCAACAAATTGAGCCCCTTTTCTCCCCCTTTCCTCCCTCCCCCATCTGAACAATAACTACATTATACTCATATAGAGAACCAACGAATATCTGTTTTATTTTGGGGAATGGCTTAATTTTCTTATCGCACCCATCACCATATAGAATATTGGCAAACAAGATGTTCAAACTTGGTTCTTGGTACAAGTATCTTTGTTGAGCAGAGATGAAATGATAAACCTCTCTTAATGATCTCGTCTGAGTCCCTCCTGAGCCACATATCAAATTTTTTCTAAGCACCGCCCACTTTTCAGAAGCCCCTCCCACTTCTTCAAAGCCCCCGCCCACTTTTATAAACCCCACCCACTATTACATCATTTGTAGTTCAGGCTTGCCCAGGCTTGCCCGGAAAGTTCCAAAGGAAACCACACTCACCATTCTTATATTGAAGTACAGGCTAAATTTAAACATTTTTTCTTTTATTGAGAATGGACAACTGTGCTGAGCTTGAGTGGGATGACTTTGGAGTTCCTTGGACTCCTACTACATGTGTGGAACTAAACCTTAAAATTGATGAACTGGATTCAAACCTCTTATCAATGGAGGTAAGAGTTTCTTATAATATTTACAGAGTTTGATTTATACATATAATAATATTGTATTAAATTAATACATTGTTATTTTCTCTCACAGGAAATTGTATCTGAGATACAAAATGAAAATACTGCTTTTACCACAACTTGGGGTAAAATCAATGAGCAATGCCCCTACCTTAATTTTTTCAGTAGTTTACAATTAAGATAAAAACCTCGTATTTAAACGTGAGTAACGATAATTAATGAACGTAAACTGTATTTGTGATTTCACGTACACTGTAACCACACGAACAAACACTAATTTTCGAAGTCAGACCTAGCTAATTATTAACATTAACCCCTTGTCCCCAAAAAATAGGGAAGTCAAACTGCGTCTATGAGAAAAATATATTATGAGTTCTGCCTATGTGGTTCTAAATGAGGAGCCTACCTTGGAGGCTCACTAAATTTGGGAAAAACATGTTATGAGTTCTGCCTAGATGGTTTCAATACCTACAGTCACATGAAAAAGTAAGTTCACCCAATGAAATATATATTTTAAATCTTTTAAACATATGTGGACGTATCAATATTTGATCTTCATTTAAACAGTATCTATAGATAAAGGTGATCTAATTGAACAAAAAACATTGCAAAAATTGACTTTGCAATAATTTATTCAACAAAAAATTAACAGAGATGCCATTTCCTTCTGTGGAAAAAGTAAGTACACCCTTGGCTCTAATAGGTGGTATTGCCCCCTTTGGCAGAAACAACCTCAAGTAGGCGTTTCTTATAACTGTCTACCAGTCTCTGACATCGACTGGGTGAAATTTTTGCCCACTCCTCCATGCAGAATTCTTTCAGCTGTGCGATGTTTGAGGGGTTTCTTGCATGCACAACCCGTTTCAAAACCCCCCACAACATCTCGATGGGATTTACATCCGGGATTTGACTTGGCCATTCCAGAACCCTCCATTTCTATATTTTCAGCCATTCCTTGGTGGATTTACTGGTATGTTTAGAGTCATTGTCATGTTGCAAGGTCCACCTTCGGTTGAGCTTCAATTTTCCGACAGACCCTCACATTATCCTTAAGCACCCTCTGGTACAATGAAGAATTCATAGTGGATTCTATGATGGTGAGCTTCCCAGGCCCTGATGCAGTAAAGCTGCCTCAAACCATAATATTTCCACCACCATGCATTACAGTTGGTATCAGGTTCTTGTGGTCAAATGCTGTCTTTGTTGTCGCCAAACATGTCTTCTGGTACTGTGGCCAAATAGCTCTACCTTTGACTCATCTGCCCAGAGCACATTGTTCCAGAAGTGCTGGTCTTTGCCGAGGTGTTCATTGGAAACTTTAGTCTTGCCCTGATGTTCTTTCTGGACAGCAAAGCCTCTCCAAGAAGTTCTGTCACTGAAGCGTTTGGGTCTCACTATCTGCCATGATCTTTCCTGGGAAAACCACATTTCAAATCTGGCCTCCAAAGCCAGTCGCCGACTGGGCATCCTCCGTCGTGTGAAGTCCTTCCTTGGCACACCTGAGCTCCTCACCACATACAAGGCTTTCATCCGCAGCTCAATGGAATACTGCTCTCCCCTCTGGGCTGGTGCTCCTGCCTCACACCTAGCTCGTCTTCACGCTGTTGAAACCAAAGCATTCAGAATCATTGGAATCTCCCGCGATGAAACTAACTCCAAGGGCCTCTCACACTGCAGGCAGGTTGGTGGTCTTTCCGTCTTCTACCGACTCCTCTCTGGCCTTGCCCCCCCAGCTCTCTCTGGGCTCTGTCCCGCAAATATTCTTACAGGTCGCACAAGATCTGCCTGCAACCCTCTTATGGTTAAACTGCCAAAATCAAGACTCTCTACTCACCTTCACTCCTTCATTCCTCTTTTCTCCCGCCTCTGGAACAAACTCCCTCACTCTCTTCAATCCCACTCCACCCTCCAGGTCTTTAAAACAGCTGTTCACCACCATCTCTTATCTTCCCCCATCCAAAACCTTGATCTTTTCTACTCCCGCTAATTTCACCCCAATTCCACGTTTTTGAAATACCAACTTCTGTCCTGGAAGTCCTTGGTGTCCTTGTGTTTTATACTTCTCCCTCCCACCCCCCCCCCCCTTCCCACGCCTCCTCCCCCCAAGCCCTGTCCCTTCCACACACCCCCCTGCTCTCAAATGTTGTGTTTGTGTGCTTCCCCTTCTCTCCCCATCTTGTCTTCCATTCCCTGTTTTTATATATTTTGTTTGTCTGGTTGATTTGTTTGTGAAGTAAATGTTAGCTTTTTCACGAGCCTCGATTCAGTATACTTAAAAAAAAATTTAAAAAAAGTTTCCTCCGGGCAAACCTCCCATGTAGATCAAATTTGTGCAGCCTCTTTCTAATGGTAGACTCATGCACTTTGACATCAACAGTGGCAAGAGCTACCTGGAGGTCCCGTGATGACATTCTGGGGTTCTTAGAGACTTCTTTCAGCATCTTGCGGTCTGCTCTCGGGCTGAACTTGCTGGGCCGGCCTGGCCTGAACAAGTTGGCAGTTGTTTGGAATCTTCTCCATTTGTAGATGATCTTCCGGACAGTTGAATGATTGATTTCAAATTGTTTGGAGATCTTTTTAAATTCCTTCCCAGACTCGTAGGCATCTATAACATTCTTTCTGAAGGCCTCAGAGAGCTCTTTTGATCTCGGCATGGTGACGCCGCACACTTCAACAACAAAGAGCAAACCAAACTAAATGTCTGAGGTTTAAATACGACAGGCTCCTCCAAGATCCTCTCTAATGACGTTCTTATCATTTGCACCTGAGCTGGTGCATCTGATTCTAATTTTAGGTATTTGAATTAGTGATAAATGTCGGGGTGTACTTACTTTTTCCACATGCAAAATTTGCATTTATGTTTATTTAAATCATACAATGGAATATCATAAAACATTTACATTTTGTAGTCCATTGTATAATTTAAATAAACATAAATGCAAATTTAGCATGTGGAAAAGTAAGTACACCCTTGGCTCTAATAGGTGGTATTGCCCCCTTCGGCAGAAACAACCTTAAGTCGGAGTTTCTTATAACTGTCTACCAGTCTCTGACATCGACTGGGAGAAATTTTTGCCCACTCCTACATGCAGAATTCTTTCAGCTGTGCGATGTTTGGGGTTTCTTGCATGCACAGTTCGTTTCAAATCCCCCCACAACATCTCGATGGGATTTAGATCCGGGGTTTGACTTGGCCATTCCAGAACCCTCCATTTCTTTCTTTTCAGCCATTCCTTGGTGGATTTACTGGTATGTTTAGGGCAGTGGTGTAGTCTAGTTTTTTGTAATGGGTATACTGTGATTTTCCCTTCCAGCCTAATAGTCACCCGTCCCAGAGCGACGCGCCCCGGAGCGACACCCATCCTGAAGCGACACCCCATAAGCACCACCACACAGGTGACGTCAAATCCGGGTCACAGGTCACGGAAGCCCCAATGCCATTAGTCAGTGCTTCTTAACACAGACGGGTGAATTTTATCAAATCAAATCAAATTTTATTCATATAGTGCATTTTATGAATGAAAGTTATTTATATAGCGCATTTTATGAATGAAAGTGTGAACGTTCTGTCACGAAACTATGTTGTTACGTATCCTCGTGCATTTTTTAATGGGTATACGGAAATCCTGGACCTTTCCTAGTGGGTATACGGCGTATACCTGCGTATCACGTAGACTACACCACTGGTTTAGGGTCATTGTCATGTTGCAAGGTCTACCTTCGGTTGAGCTTCAACTTTCCGACATATGGCTTCACATTATCCTCAAGCACCCTCTGGTACAATGAAGAATTCATAGTGGATTCCATGATAGTGAGCTGCCCAGGCCCTGATGCAGCAAAGCTGCCCCAAACCATAATATTTCCACCACCATGCTTTGCAGTTGGTATCTGGTTCTTGTGGTCAAATGCTGTCTTTGGTTTTCGCCAAACATGTCTTCTGGTACTGTGGCCAAATAGCTCTACCTTTGACTCATCTGTCCAGAGCACATTGTTCCAGAAGTGCTGGTCGTTGCTCGGTGTTCATTGGCAAATTTTAGTCTTGCCCTGATGTTCTTTCTGGACAGCAAAGGTTTCCTCCTGGCACACCTCCTATGTAGATCAAATTTGTGCACCCTCTTTCTAATGGTCGACTTGTGTACTTTGACATCAACAGTGGCAAGAGCTACCTGTAGGTCCCGTGATGACATTCTGGGGTTCTTAGAGACTACTTTCAGCATCTTGCGGTCTGCTCTCAGGCTGAACTTGCTGGGGCGGCCTGGCCTGAACAAGATGGCAGTTGTTTGGAATGTTCTCCACTTGTAGATGATCTTCCGGACAGTCGAATGATTGATTTCAAATTGTTTGGAGATCTTTTAAAATCCCTTCCCAGACTCGTAGGCATCTATAACCTTCTTTCTGAAGGCCTCAGAGAGCTCTTTTGATCTAGGCATGGTGAAGCCACACACTTCAACAACAAAGAGCAAACCAAACTAAATGTCTAAGGTTTAAATAAGACAGGTTCTTCCAAGATCTTCTCTGACGATGTTCTAATCATTTGCACCTGAGCAGGTGCACCTGATTCTAATTTTAGGTATTTGACAATAGATAAATGTAGGGGTGTACTTACTTTTTCCACATGCGAAATTAGCATTTATGTTTATTTAAATTATACAATGGACTACAAAATGTAAATGTTTCATGATATTTGTTATATTATATCACCTTTATCTCCCAATATTGTTGAAATGAAGATCAAATAGCTGTATGTTGAAATATGTTGAAAAACTCAAAACTTTACATGGGGTGTACTTACTTTTTCACGTGACTGTATATATATATATATATATATATATATATATACACACTCAACCCTCGGCTATCGCGCCTAATTGGTGCCGCTATTGGTGCGCATTGTGAATAGAAAACATTTCTTTTATTGATGATGACGTCATCAGTCACGTGGTTCGGCGGCCATCTTGGAAAAAACAAAAAACTTTGCACCTCCATATCTCCGAAAGTGCTGAATAGAAAAAATTGAGACGTGGCTCATTGTAAAGAACTCTCCATGGGGAATAACATATGTTAATGATGTCGTCATCGGTCACGTGATTCGGCTGCCATCTTGGAAAAACCGAAAAACTTAGCACCTCCATATCTCCGAAAGTGCTGAATAGAAAATTTTGAGACGTGGCTCATTGTAAAGACCTCTCCATGGGGAATAAAATATGTTAATGATGACATCATCAGTCACGTGGTTTGGCCGCCATATTTGTTCTAAAAGGCCGATAAAAAAGTAAATTCCGCAAGTCCTCGGTCTCTGACCGATTTTTCATCTGTTTGTCTGTCTGTTTGCAGCACAACGTCCACACCGTTGCACATAGAATCACCAAACTTTGCACACATATTTGTCTTGCCCTGGAAGAGACTGTGCCCATTGATGACGTCATCAGTAACGTGGTTCGGCCGCCATCTTGGAAAAACCGAAAAACTTTGCACCTCTATCTATCTATAATTCCAGTAATCTCTGTGTGTATGTTTGTATGTTTGTATGTTTGTATGTTTGTATGTTTGTATGTTTGTCTGTGACCGCTGTTTCTCGACAACCACGGGTCCGATATACTTCAAACTTGCCAGGTATATTGCTGGGGACCCGAGGATGTGCCTTTTCAAGGTTTCATATTAATCGGACAAGTAGTTAGCGAGCTATGTCCAAAAAACGATTCAACCAATCAGAGAGCAGCGAGCTATCACGTGTGCCGAACGTGGCGAACAGACTCTGCCTCGGACGGCACATTTGAGAGCGTATTCATTTATTTCACGTTGGCAAACTATGTTGGCGTTAAACTATGTTTTAAAACTAATTAAAACTACTTTGCGATTCTTTCGCTTTCCTGCGCGTTTGTGCACGCTATGGCGATTTCTTTACCAAACTCCGCAAGCCGTTCGCTTTGGACCAAACCATTTCATGTAAATAGAGGGGGGGGGATTGTCACCGTACTCGCAAGCCGTTCGCTTTGGACCAAACCATTTCATGTAAATAGAGGGGGGGGGATTGTCACCGTACTCGCAAGCCGTTCGCTTTGGACCAAACCATTTCATGTAAATAGAGGGGGGGGGATATAATTTTAGATATAGATATAGTACGGGCATGCCCTAGTATCTCCAAAAGTGCAGAATAGAAAAAATTGAGACATGGCTCATTGTAAAGAACTCTCCATGGGGAATAAAATATGTTAATGATGATGCAATCAGTCATGTGGTTCGTGTAGCTTCCACACTGGTTAACGACCCTCTCAGACCACTACATTTTTGATGAACCCACTCAGCGCACATTGTACATTGAATGGAGTTCACTCCGACACCCTTCCTGCACACAGCACATGGCCACTTCCCAGTTCTTTCCACCTCACCACATGCTTTACCACTTGCCATCACCTTCGTCTTTCCTATATTCACCTTCAGACATTTTGTCTCCATACATTCCTTCCACTTGTTCATCTTTTCCTTCAGTCCATCCATACTTTCTGCAATCAACACCAGATCATCTGCATACAACAACTCCCACGGTAAACCCTCCTTTACGTTCTGAGCCAGCACCTCCATCACAGCTACAAATAGTAGTGGACTTAGTACCGACCCCTGATGCACTCCCACCTTCACCTCAAACTCACCACTGTTCCCGTCCTTCGTCCTTACAGATGTGCGCGCTCTTTTTACATTGCCCTCACTACTCTGATCAACCATTCCTCCACTCCTAACTTCCTCAATGCCCATGTCAATACTTCGGGTGGAACCCTATCGAATGCTTTCTCCAGATCAACAAACCCAAGAAACAACTTCTTCCTCTTCTC
Organism: Myxine glutinosa; assembly: GCF_964187855.1. Classification (NCBI taxonomy): domain Eukaryota; kingdom Metazoa; phylum Chordata; class Myxini; order Myxiniformes; family Myxinidae; genus Myxine; species Myxine glutinosa. The sequence continues at coordinate 25,820,413 of NC_136265.1, forward strand.
CATGTACTTCTCCTGCAACTGCCTCACAATAAAGAGCGCGTCTGTCGTTCCTCTTCCTGGCATAAATCCAAACTGCATTTCGTCGATCTTCACCTTCTTCCTTATGCTCCTCTCCAACACCCTTTCCAATACCTTCATTCCATGCTCCAATAACTTTATCGCTCGGTACGAGCCACACTCCAGAGGGTCACCTTTCCCCTTGTATAGAGGGACGAGGGTACTCAGTTCCCAATCCACTGGAATGCAGCCTTCTTTCACCACCAGATTACAGATCTCTGTCATTCTCTTCACACCCCAACTTCCTGCTGCCTTCAACATATCTCCCACAACTCCCGTCGGCCCTCCCGCTTTTCTACTCTTCATTGCTTTTATCGCTTCCTCAACTTCCTTCTCAGTTATCTTCTCTGCCGGTCCTAAAACTGGGTTAATCTCTATGTTGCCATTCCATTCATTCTCTGTATTCAACAGCATTTCCATATATCTTTTCCATCTTCCTTTAATTCCATCTGGGTATATATATGTTGTTACATGCCCATATATACAGTCACATGAAAAAGTAAGTACACCCCATGTAAAGTTTTGACTTTTTCAACATATTTCAACATACAGCTATTTGATCTTCATTTCAACAATATTGACAGACAAAGGTGAAATAATATAACAAATATCATGAAACATTTACATTTTGTAGTCCATTGTATAATTTAAATGAACATAAATGCAAATTTCGCATGTGGAAAAAGTAAGTACACCCTTGGCTCTAATAGGTGGTATTGCCCCCTTTGGCAGAAACAACCTCAAGTAGGCATTTCTTATAACTGTCTACCAGTCTCTGACATCGACTAGGAGAACTTTTTGCCCTCTCTTCCATGCAGAATTCTTTTAGCTGTGCGATGTTTGAGGGGTTTCTTGCATGCACAGCTCGTTTCAAATCCCCCCACAAAATCTCGATGGGATTTAGATCCGGGCTTTGACTTGGCCATTCCAGAACCCTCCTTTTCTTTCTTTTCAGCCATTCCTTGGTGGATTTAGTGGTATGTTTAGGGTGATTGTCATGTTGCAAGGTACACCTTTGGTTGAGCTTCAACTTTCTGACAGATGGCCTCACATTATCCTCAAGCACCCTGTGGTACAATGAAGAATTCATAGTGGATTTTACGATGGTGAGCTGCCCAGGCCCTGATGCAGCAAAGCTGCCCCAAACCATAATATTTCCACCACCATGCTTTACAGTTGGTATCAGGTTCTTGTGGTCAAATTCTGTCTTTGGTTTTCGCCAAACATGTCTTCTGGTACTGTGGCCAAATACCTCTACCTTTGACTCATCTATCCAGAGCACATTGTTCCAGAAGTGCTGGTCTTTGCCGAGGTGTTCATTGGCAAACTTTAGTCTTGCCCTGATGTTCTTTCTGGACAGCAAAGGTTTCCTCCTGGCACACCTCCAATGTAGATCAAATTTGTGCAGCCTCTTTCTAATGGTAGACTCGTGCACTTTGACATCGACGGTAGCAAGAGCTACCCATAGGTCCCGTGGTGACATTCTGGGGTTCTTAGAGACTTCATTCAGCATCTTGCGGTCTGCTATGGGGCTGAACTTGCTGGAGCGGCCTGGTCTGAACAAGTTGGCAGTTGTTTGGAATCTTCTCCATTTGTCGATGATCTTCCGGACAGTCGAAAGATTGATTTCAAATTGTTTGCAGATCTTTTTTAATCCCTTCCCAGACTCGTAGGCATCTATAACTTTCTTTCTGAAGGCCTCAGAAAGCTCTTTTGATCTAGGCATGGTGACGCCGCACATTTCAACAACAAAGAGCAAACCAAACTAAATGTCTGAGGTTTAAATAAGACAGGTTCCTCCAAGATCCTCTCTCACGATGTTCTAATCATTTGCACCTGAGCTGGTGCACCTGATTCTAATTTTAGGTATTTGAAGTAGTGAGAAATGTAGGGGTGTACTTACTTTTTCCACATTCGAAATTTGCATTTATGTTTATTTAAATTATACAATGGACTACAAAATGTAAATGTTTCATGATATTTGTTATATTATATCACCTTTATCTGTCAATATTGTTGAAATGAAGATCAAATAGCTGCATGTTGAAATATCTTGAAAACGTCAAAACTTTACGTGGGGTGTACTTACTTTTTCACGTGACTGTATATGTTTTTACATGTGTGGGGGTAGGTAACAAAATACCTTAGTCGAGATGGAACTGTATAGATTAGCATGCCCGAATGTCACGAAGAAGAAGAACCTTCATGTAGCTAAGTAGGCCGAATGTCCGGGTAAGATCGTATATGTCTCCATACGAGGGGTGGAGCTATGCTTATTAGGTAGGGCTTAAGAATAATCCCCAGTGTGTAATTGTCGCTGTGATTTTTCCCTTTTTTCTTATAAAATTCACTCGGCCAGCCATGCATTCGGCACATTGCCACAACTACACCGACAAGCCCGACATAAACCCAGTACATTGGCCGATCAGCCAGGGAGCCCTGCCCCCAAACATTCTCGATGGGCAGTCAAGAATGGTCGTGAGGTCAGGCCCAGAATGAGGACTGGTTGAGGAACGATGGGGTGATTGAATCGCGCTTGGTGATTGGAGTGAGCGTGACGTCAGAGGGAACGATCGAGAAAGGAGGAAGAAAAGCGAAAGGATCGCCATTGTTCTCTCTCTCTCGTCCGGAGTTTCATGGCAGGTGGACGCTGTTGTCTCTGGCTTTCGGCTGCGGCTGGCTCGTGTGCGCTTTTTGTGAAGAGAACATTTTCGGAGCTTTGGGGAGCCTTTGCCACATTGGAGGAGGGGAGGTTGTTTGACTTGGTGCTCTTCGGGGGAGCTGGGGACCATGTTGTGCTGGCTGGCCCAGGATTGAGCGCTGAGACGTTTTGCTGCCTGCTGCACAGCTCGGTGTGCTCGCGTGATTGACCGGCGCCATTGTTCGAGCACTTCCACTTGCAGTCCTCTCGTCAACTGACCCCACCAAAGTGCTCTTCGAGACCAGAGCTGAGTGACAGCCAAAAGGGGGGATATTATTTTATTTTATCTATTCATTCCCCTGTCTGTTTTCGTGTCTGAGTGGAGACGCCTCACATTAGGAAATATTCAATTTACCTCACTGTTCATTTTTATTCTTTGTGTTATTTCATTAAATTCATCTGTGTTGCATTTTCAGTTGTATGTCATGTTCTGTGTTCATGGTTTCAGATAAACCCCCGTCACATCCGTCTGTTCAGGTGGGGACCTCGTTATCTCTCCCCCGCGCGTGCCAAAGAGATAGCACCGCCATATTTTTGGGTATACGCCTCGGAGTTAAGGCTTGTTTGGTCATCCGTCGTCTTGAGGTCTTCCCTGCAGGGTCGACACTACAATATTCACATTCTGTTACCTCCTGCCAAGTTATTTCAAGCTAACCACAGCACTTCCTCCATTCTTTCAACCAATAGGTTCTCTAACACTTTCAACAAAAAAAAATGTTTTCAAACCAACAATTAGAGCAGTTATGTTCAAAAGGCAACTTTGCATGTAATAATGATGGTCACATGTCAATATGACAATGATCTTCACACCATTATGAACAATACTCACTTGAAAAAGATCACGTCCATCAGATATGCGTCCAACAAATAATTGTGTGGACAGAATGCCGAGTGCCCACACGTCGGCTGGGGGACCTTCATATATCTCCTTGTTGAATATCTCGGGTGCCATGTAAGCAAATGTTCCGCAGTGGGTATGAAGTTTTGTATGTGGCTTGCAAATTCTGGCCAAGCCAAAGTCAATGACCTTCACCAACCACTGATTATCACAAAGCACGTTGTCAAGCTAGAGAATAAACAGAAATCAATATATATATTAAAAAGGTGAAACCTTTGATGATAAAACATGTTAAAATAAAAATTCAAAGTTTAATGAGAAGGGCATGCAGGAAAATAAAATTCCAGGAAGAGAGAAAAAAAAACCATCCTCTATAAATATCAGGAGTTTATCTATAATAATAATAATAAAAGGCAGTGTGGTGTGTCTCTGTGTGTGTGTGTGTGTGTGTGCGTGTGTGTGTGTGTGTGTGTGTGTGTGTGTGTCTCTCTCTCCTCCATAACTCCAAAACCATGAAACCTAACAGCCCCATTCTCTGCATGCACATTTCGTGAACTCCAAGGGTGTGCATGAATGAAAACTGGATGTTTGCGTGTGTTAAAACACCCTTTTTGAAGACAATTACCGACCTTGTTTTATTTAAACAAAAACAGACTTTATCCTTGGTCAGTCCCCTATCCCTCGCAGGGGTCTCGTGCTTTTTCAGCATGCTTAAAAACGCCTTTCCTTGGAACAGGCCGCAACAGTTTCTGCACAATTAAGCACTCAAAATTTATGTTTTCACTCTCCTCACACATCATTGAATGTCTGGTCTTCATACCTACAAATCGTTGTTTACATCACTATTGTAGCTGCTGTCATTTTCAAATTAGGAGCTTCAAATGATTTGATGCTTTATATGATGCGAGTTTCCACAATGGCCTCTCACGGACGAATTAAAGTACATTATCAAGGTTCTGGTATTTAAAAAAGAGAGCGGGAAATCGATATGGTATTACATATCACATAAAGGCTCATTTGTTCACCACTGTTATGTCTGGCTGTGTGGCGTATATAGACACTCGCGAAATAACGCCGGAAAAGCAAGCACGATGTTTGGAAACTATGGCAATACAGTCAGAAGTGGTGTAATTGTCTTTTTATAACAGCGGATGTGTTTTTTAAAATTAAAATTACAAATGCCTTTTTTATTAGGGATGGAACACCCCCTGCGCCCTCCTCCTGAGTATATTTTATTTGTTTCCTTCCTTTAAAAAGTACATCAATTGACGAACGAAGGCCTGCCCTCCCACCTGCATGCATTTGGAGCTGCGGGCAGTGCCACGTATGTGAAAAATGTTGTGCTATTTTATTTGCCCTTTTTGTGCAATTTGCTTTAAATTATGTCAATAGTTATATTAATATAACTTATAACTACTTATAACTGCTTGTAACTTATAACTATAACTATATTAATATAACTATCAGGACCTCCGCCTCCGGTTTTGCCGGCGAGGTCGTATGTTTTTCCAAGTTCTCCACGCTACCAAAGTTAAGAATTTTTGCCATTTGTATTTTTGTCAAAACTGTATTTTTATTTTATGGTGTGAGTGCCGACTGTGTGTTTCTTGTTGGATATAGGTGTAAATCGTGCAAACCTGTGTATAATCGTCGGTTGGTTCCTGCCGCATTTTTCAGGCCTGGTTTTCCAGGCCTCGAGGCTTTGTTGTCTCCTCTCGGCGGTCGTTTGTGGTCCATTTAGTTTCGTTCTCTCACTGTTTTTTCCAATCTTTTTTTCATCCCATACATCTTACCCTTTGTTTAAAGTATTAATTTAAATAATAATAATAATAATAATAATCAAATTTCCTTCTTCAGTGTTCGTTCGTTCTTCGACCACGTGTTTCGCACCACACGTTTTTTTGTCTCTCCTTCCTTCATAACTCAATCCTCTCCTGCCGACACCTTTCCAATTACAGTTCTCACCATACTTCTTCAACTTTATCCTTCTTCCTCTGATCCACTTTCACCTAACCTTCAAAAAAACATATTAACGAAGAATTTAAAAAGTAGACCTCTCCTCCCGTACTAACACATTTGCTTATACACCTGCCTGTTCCTTCGCTCTCTGCTCTCCTGGCTGTCAATCTTCTATTCTTCTGTTCCTGCTTCTGAACCTGTGCCGGATTTCCTTCATCCCCCTGAGGAATCCTTCATGCCCTCATTTAGGGAATTTCCCCAGAAAGTTTTCACTGTTTAGTTTTAAAATGTTTAAACTTTTCCCTGAAGTGGTATATTCTGTTGTATTTTATATCACACTTTTCTTCTTCTTCTTTAAAAGGTTGTTTTCGATTTGCTCACCAAATCTCTTCATTTCAAATAAAAATTCAATCTATTACAGTTCTTCCTTCTGACATTCACAAAACTCACCTGCATTCCACACCTCATCCAACGTTTTCAAACGGATCTCTGACTTGAAAATCACAAGAAACTCATTTTGCAATAAATGTTCGTTTTCCATTAATCGTCCAACACTTTCGAAAATCCAAACCCATCCTTCCCCTCCTAAACTCCCCCTCACCCATCCCTTTGAAATCTACCCCCTTGCCCCTCCCCTCCTAAACTCCTCCCAAACTCCCTCTTAACCCATCCATTTCAAAACTCCCCCTTTCTCGCTCCCCTTCAAATCTCCCCACCCTCCTTTTTTCTCCAATTCGCCCCTCTCACCCCTACTCCACAAAGCGTCCTCCCCGCTTCCTCTCCCTTCCAACTCTTACCTCCATCTCCTCCAATCTTCTTCCTCACTCTGCCCCCCCTCAAACAACACCTCACTGTGCCTCATACAATCACCATCAAACCTATTGTCCTCCTCATCCGTCCCTTTCTCCGAGCTCTTCTGAAATCTCTGACACACTATCAACAGCTCTCCCTACCTCCTTCTCCTCTTCCTCATCTTACCCTACCCCTCCCCTGTCCTGTATCCGATGCTCCCCCTTCCTCTTCCTTAACGGTATGGACCTAAAACATCCGGGGCCTTCGCTCAAACCTGTTTGATCTCTCCATACAGGTTGCTTCTGACAAACCAGACTTGAGCTGCTTGACAGAAACTTTCCTCCTTCAAAATGTCTCTGATTCCTTAATATCTCTCCCTGCTTACTCCCTCCTCCGGTATGATAGACCTGAACCTCGTCCTGGAGGTGGGGTTGCTATCTTTATCAAAAACTCTCTTCCAGCTGGCATGCTGACAGTTTAAATCACCACATATGAGGAAGAGACAGCTGGGATAAGTAGCTAGAAGTTGGTCCATGTTATCAGACAACGAGATGTAGATGGAGACATCACTGTTTGGTGGATGGTACAACACACATTTGAAGAAAAGGTGGGAGCGAAGGGGATGCCGTAGCCAGATGTACTCCTGGGGGTGGGCTGGAGCACTGTCACTCTCCCTGCACTGCCCTCTCTCCAGCTCACCCCCAGGAGTACATCTGGCTACGGCATCCCCTTCGCTCCCACCTTTTGTTCAAATGTGTGTTGTACCATCCACCAAACAGTGATGTCTCCATCTACATCTCGTTGTCTGATAACATGGACCAACTTCTATCTACTTATCCCAGCTGTCTCTTCCACATATGTGGTGATTTAAACTGTCAGCATGCCAGCTGGCTGGGTGTGGGTACCTCTTTCACCAGCCGTGGCACCTCAGCAAAGGACTTCTGTGACTCACTAGGACTGACACAATCTGTCAATTTCCCGACCCGGATATCAGTCAATAGAGCATCTTCTCTTCTAGACTTGGTGATGACAAACTTCCCTGCAAGTCTCTGCTGCGCTTCTTCTGCTCCAATCGGTTCATCTGACCATATGCTTGTGAAAGTGGACATCTCTCTGGCCATTCTCAGAGATCCTCCTCAGCGCCGACGAGTCTGGCATTTCACTCAAGCCAACTGGCATGGTCTTCAAGCAGCCATCAATCATCTGGACTGGTCTCCCATCCATACTGCCTCTGACATCAACTCATCCTGGAAATTCTTCCAAAGTAAATTGCTCTCTCTCATGAACATATTTATCCCATCTCGTCTTCAGTTGTCAAACCCTTCTTTCCGTCCATGGTACACAGAATCTTGTGGTGAGGCAGTTGCCCTGAAACAACTTGCCTTCGCCTCCTGGAAGGCAAATCCAACGGAAGGCAATCTCATTTCCTTTCACAAAGCTCGGAAAAATTTTGTGTCTACCCTCAGGAGTGCTAGGAAACAATATCTCTCCACTCTCAAGAGTGAACTCTCAAACCTGACTCCCTCTTCCAAATCCTGGTGGTGTCTTGTCAAATCTGTTTCTGGTGTTTGTTCCCCCCTCCATCCACTCTACCTCAAACGGCTACACAGCTGACACAGCACGTGAAAAAGCTGAATGCCTCAACTCTGTGTTTGCCTCAGAATCTTGTATCCCAAACCGGCCTCTCTCTGTACCCACCGTACCCAGTCGTACCCAGCTGCTCCTGGACTCTGTGTCCTTCTCTCCTGACAAGGTGGAGAGTTTCTGTCAATCCTCGACTCTGATTCTGCAACTGGACCAAACGGCATCAGCCCACGGGTCCTAAAATCCTGCTCTGCCGCTCCTTCACACCCTCTCTCTGTTCTCTTCATCCTCTCTTTTGCTCAAGTTAATCTGCCATCAGCTTGGAAATCAGCCAACATTACCGCTTTACACAAGAAGGTGCAAAAACAGACCCTTGCACCTGCAGACCAATCAGCCTGCTCCAAATTATGAGAAAAGTCATGGAATCAATCATTGCTTCGGATATCAAATCCTTCCTCTTCTCCAATGGCTTGATCTCTGATCATCAAGTTGTATTCAGACCAGGTCACTCTACTCTGGACATGCTGATTCTGCTGTCTCAACAACGGATGGAGGTCCTCAATTATCGAACAGGAAATTAGAGCTGTCTCCCTTGACAAATCACGTGCCTTCAATACGGTCTGGCACCCTGCTCTGCTCACCAAACTCTCCTCCTATGGTATCCATGGAAATCTCCACACATGGCTTGCGGACTTCCTCTCTGGTCGTAGTCAACGTGTGGCCCTGAATGGATTTCTTTCATTTCCCCTTCCTGTTCAGGCTGGAGTTCCCCAAGGCAGTGTTCTGGGTCCTGTGCTTTTTCTGGTCTTCATCAATGATCTCTCCGACTCTGTGGAATATCCTTTATATCTCTTTGCTGATGACTCCACTCTCTGCTGCTCCAAACCTCATCCCTCAGATCGGCAGTTTGCAGCCTCCTCACTCTCTGCAGTCCTGGACAAAATCACAGACTGGTCAAACAAGTGGAACATGTCTTTCAATCCTGACAAATCTTACACTCTCACTATGTCTCTCCAAAAAGACTGTCTGGACAACCCTCCCATCTACTTTCTCAACACTCCTCTCCAAGAAGTTCTGTCAGTCAAGCTCTTGGGTCTCACAATCTGCCATGATCTTTCCTGGGAAAAGCACATTTCCAAGCTGGCCTCCAAAGCCAGTCGGCGACTGGGCATCCTCCGTCGTGCGAAGTCGTTCCATGGCACACCTGAGCTCTTCACCACATACAAGGCTTTCACCCGCAGCTCAATGGAATTCTGCTCTCCCTTCTGGGCTGGTGCTCCTGCGTCACACCTAGCTCGGCTTCACGCTGTTGAAACCAAAACGTTCAGAATCATTGGAATCTTCCGCGATGAAGCTGATTCTGAGGGCCTTTGACTCACTCACCACAGGCATGTTGGTGGTCTTTCCATCTTCTACCAAATACTCTCTGGCCTAGACCCGCTCTCCCCCCAGCCCTGTCTTTGCCCTGTGGCCCAAATATTCCTACAGGTCTCACAAGATCTGCCTGCAACCCTCTTATGGTTAAACTGCCAAAATCAAGACTCTCTATTCACCTTTCCCCTTTCATTCCTCTTTACTCCCACCTCTGGAACAAACTCCCTCACTCTCTTCAATCCCACTTCTCCCTACAGGTCTTCAAAACAGCTGTTCACCACCATCTCTTATCTTCCCCCATCCAAAACCTTGATGTTTTCTACCCCCGATAATTCACCCCAGATCCACTTTTCTGAAATACCGACTTCTTTCCTGGAAGTCTGTGCTGTGTCCATGTGGTTTTTACCTCTCCCACCCGCACCCCCCTTCCCATGCCTCCCCCCCCCCAAGCCCTCTCCCTCCCACAGATCTCCCAATGTCCCTGCTCTCAAATGTTGTACTTGTGTGCTTCCCCACTCTCTCCCCATCTTGTCTTCCACTCCCTTTATTATGTCTTATGTGTCCGTTTGTTTTTTTGTCATTAATGTTAGCTCTTACATGAGCCTCGATCTTGTATACAAAATATATATATATATATATATACATACCTATAAAAAATATACTTACAGAAAAAACAACTCTAATGTTTAAGCCACTTGGCTGCCCTGGTGATCATAGGTGGATCCATAGAGGGAGATGGGGGTGCAAGGGGTGCACAACCCCTCTCCCTGCCCCCCCCTTTGGATTTTCGATGACAGGTTATATGCTGTTATATTTGATGCAGTCCAGTGGCAGATACATGTTGGTGGCACCATTTAACTTTCTCCATGTGCGAGTCAATTATGCGTGCGTTTGCAAGACACACACGTGATGAGAGGTATTGAGGGAATCTTTCAATAACGCATTAAATGTGTTTCCCAATCATGGTGTTCATCTTTTCAGAGTGCTTTAAATGCGTGTTTCACAATCGGCCCGTTACTTGATTTTGTCACAGATTGTGACCACAGTGCGGTCATTGTTGTTTTAACGAAGGATTCCGGCTGGAGAAGTCCACTCACCAGTTTGCCACTTTGGCCCGTCAGTCATCGCGAATACGCTGAACTGTTGGCCCAGGGAGGAACGCAAGGAACTGCAGAAACTTCCGAGAATGCAGCAAATATCATTTCTGACGATGAATCTTTTAAAATATCCTCGAGAAGGACCCTTAGACGTCTCTCCCCACACCATGCCTCCTTTCAGCACCATGACCTGGTGCGTCCTCCCTCTCCCACCCCCCCCCCCCCCCCACCCCCTGTCTTTAAATTCCTGGATTCGCTCCTGATATCCGTGATACAGTGTGGCTTGCGACTCCGTGGGGACATCCCAGGAGTTACAAGGCAAAATAAAATAGGAGATTAAAAGCAACGGGACAATCATGTTGTGCGAGAGGTATGCACACTTGCTCATGCTCACCCCCTCGCTGCCCACCACTCCTCCCTCTTGTTCTCCCCTCTCACCATCCTCCTGCTCTCTCCTCCCTGTCCCCCTGCTCTCCCCTGTCCACCTGCTCCCTCTTGATCCTGCCTCCCTGTCTTTCTGCTCCCCATTTCCCGTATTCCTGCTCTCCCCTTCCCCCACTCCTCGCCCCCCCTGCCTGTCTTCCCCCTTCCTTCCCTCTCCCTCTCCACCCCCTACCCTTCCCTTTACCACCCTCTCTTCTTTCTACTCACTCACCAAAACCCTCCTCCCTACCCTCTTCTCTCTCCCCACCTCAGCTCACCCTCTTCTTTCCCCTCCTCTTTCCCCACCTAAATATTCTCATCACGAAGTGACTTTGCGTTGCCCAGCTAAGACAGGTACCTTTGCTAGTCCGATCATGTGGAGGAGCTTGAAGCGAGAGTATGTCCAAAGAGAACAAACGAAAGAGTCGCAGTCAGTGAGACTTGGTTTAGCTCGAGGAAAGGACGAGAAGGCCACAGATGTAGAGGTGTGACAGGAAAGAGAAAATAGCAGGAGGTGTAGCAATGTAGGTGAAGAACAATACCATATCATATGAAGACAAGCATTCTGAGTATTGCGCTGCAATACATGTCCCCTACCAAAGTTCAAAGTGCCATAACTTTGTCAAAAATTATCGAATATGCAATTTATGCACGGTTGATGCTGGTTTTCAAACTTGATCTGAGGTATGCTGAGACACATGTGTGTCACGCCTCGCCTCGTTGATAAGCCTGCATGGTCGCTCCGTGGAGCGGCCTGTATGTATTGCACTGTGTGAATGATATAATTACCAACTCATGGTCTGAGGTACTAGCGATTCAAGAGATATCCATTTTTAAAAATATTTTAGTTTAATTAACGATATCTGCCAAACCACGTGCCCTATCGCAAATTCCAAACGGACATTATAGTAGACTGACATGCTGAACAGATTTGTGAAGTTTCCACTCGAATGGATCAAAAATGAGGGATGAGCTCAGTTTTAAAGGTTCATGCTTAAAAACGTCATAACTCTGAAACCATGTGATGCATGACGTCATGCTCGCTGACTTTTTTGTTCGTCATGGGTATGCGATTCTGCCTGCAAAGGTTGGCCTCGATCTGTTCAGCCGTTGCAGAGAAAAAGGGTTTTTCGTGTTTTCACGAAAAACAATATGGCGGCCGAACCACGTGACCTGTGACGTCATAATTACCATTACAATATTCCACAGACCGAGTCCCCCCTACGGTGAAAATTTGATCTCAATCGGTCCTATTATTGCAGAGAAATTGGTTTTTAAAGGAAATTAAAACTTAAAATGGCACTGAGTTAAGGATCATCAGAATTATCAGAACTCCCAAAGTTCAAAGTACCATAACTTTGTCAAAAATGATCGAAACGTCGTGAAGTTCGAACCTGACCTGTAACTTATCATGTGGAAACCATGTGCCAAATTTGAAATCATTAGCATTAAGCGTTCAGAAAAAAAGTCCGGAAAACTGTTCTTTGCGTGACGGACTGACGGACTGACAGACGGAGGGACGGAGTGAAAACCTATAGTCCCCTCCGGTGTACACCGGTAGGGGACTAATAAAGTGGCGATTTGAAGGAGGGAATTGATGGCGAGGGTTCTGTGTGGATAGATATTGGGGATGGAAGAATAGTTAGGTACATACATATCAGGCTCCTGGTGCGTCGGAAGAAAGATTAATGAAGAGTTCCGAAAGGAATGTGTTATGGGAAGGGGATTGATTGGGGATGATTTTAATTTGCCAGAAATAGATTGGGTTCAGGAACAGGGAAAGGGCAGATGAGCAATTTGTCGATCTCGTCCAGGATTGCTTTTTCATTCAGTATGTAGATAATCGCACGAGGAGTGGAGTGTTAGACCTCTCATGAGTGTGGTGGAGAACAAGAATGTGGTGGAGAAGGTTGAGGTAGAACAGCATCAATGGACAGGTGACCATAGGCATAACATAGCGTGTGCAAGGGAATTCGGTTTGAGAATGCAGAATGAGGATAGAAGATGTGAGGAAGGCCAATTTTGAGAGTGCAGGGAGAGAGGTGCAACAGATGAGCATGAGGGGAATCATTATCAGAGAAATGGGCAATCTTCATGGGGAAAATGTGCAATAACATGTTCACAATGTCGCCATGAATCGAGATGTAAAGATGAAATACACACTCCGACAGTGGGTGGTTCAGTGTGGCACACACCTTCACAGAAAGGTCTGATGAATTGTGTGATGAGCAGAAATGGGGTGGACATGTGACCGCCACCCCCCCCCCCCCCCCCCCTTGTTGGTAATTATACAAAGATATACATTTTGTTATTTCCTTCATTCTCCACTTCCCACTCCATTCCTTCCTGTGCTGCCCAAAGAAAATATATATTTCATCGCAGTGTTACACAGGCCATATCACGGTCCATGGTGGTGCCGTTGGTTACCTTTATATCCCGGTGCACAATGTTCTTGTTGTGCAAGTACGTAAAAGCAGAAGCCATCTGGAAGGTGGAGGTAGAATATTAAAACATGGAGGCAGATTTTACAATTTCGAGTTCAATGTTTTCTGCCATATTTCACACGTCAACATCACACTGACGCTGAAAGATGTGTCAGCTCACCTGCTTCATGACCCACCACGCTTTAGGTAAGGAGAATATCCTCTGTAAAACAAGTTGGCGAGAGAGCGAACCTGCACGCATCGAACACAAACATACAAGGGCAATGAGATCATTGATTTTTAACAAAACACGAGAAGAGGAACAAGGGGAGGAACGATAAACAAAACAATGAAGATAAATTTTGTTTGCAAAATCGAAGATCATGGAAAAGAAAACTGACAGACGGTCACAGTTGGACATAAGAAGGAGCGGATGAAGAGGAAGAGGAATGAGGGAGAACAAGAGAGGAAGAGAAAGGGGAGGAACTGGAAGTGAGTCGAGTGAAAAGAGGGTTCACGGAGATAGGAAAAGGAAGGATGGAGGATGACTCGAGATGCAGGTGCATCCCTGCTTGAGGTGATGGAGGGGAGAATGTGTTTGAATCGTTTTCCAGAAACACAACTCCATAAAGATTGTAAAATAGCTACTTGTTATACATTTGGTGGCCATCTTGGAAATGGTGGCCAATTTGATGCGGTTCTCATTGGTTGCTCTCCTGGGTACCAGTCATTTGTAGTTCTACATATAATAATGAACATTTCCACCAAATTTCATGTTTCTATCATGATTTTACCAATTAAGGTGAATTTTGCCAGGTAACCACTGCACTACCATGGCTGATGGTGAGGCCTATAAAGTCAAGAGACCAAACCACTTCTCATGTGGTTTCCCAAACCAAACCATTCCCAAACCACTTCCCAAACCACTTCTCAAAACCACTTGTCCAAACCACTTCCCAAACCAATTGTCCAAACCACTTCCCAAACCACTTCCCAAACCACTTCCCAAACCACTTCCCAAAACAACTTCAGAAACCTCACCTGCAGCGACATAATCCATGGCGATGACCACTTCCTTCGAGATCTGATCTTGATGAACGCCAATCAGCTTCACTGTCAGGAAACAGCATGGCGGAGCACAAGTTAAGATGGCATAAAGAAACTCGTCCAAAGTTAAACACCTTTAAACATTCATGATGAACACATGAATTTCGTGTGACCCTTCCGATGACAACTGATCAACAGTGTGACAAGTTCGTGTTTCACAGGTGATTCTGTGTGCTGTCCCTCGGATGGACGTTAAACCGGCATCCCATCTGCGGACATGAGTCCGTGTGCGTTGAGGATCCCACAGGGTCCTTCATGAAGAGTGGGTGAGTTATCACTGGCACTGGTGTTGGCCTAATGGTTCGGGCGGCGGCCTTGGGATCCTAAGGTCTTTTTTTAAAATTCTTTTTAGTGAAGATCCGGATCCAGATACGAGAAAGTTTAATTTCTAAAGCGATTCTTCATCATTGATAGAAATGGCCAAAAACTATGTACCGGATATTGCTGTGGATTTGGAAAATGTATCAATGAGGGAGCGCATCCATGTGCACTATAGGAATCCCAGGATAGTGATTTCTTAGTCCAGGTAAAGGTGCACCTTTGCCCATTGTCTAAGGTATAGGTTCTCAAAGTGGTCCCTACCGCCCCCCAGTGGGCGTTGGGAACTTTCAGGGGGGCGCTCGAGAGTCCACGGGCGGTAGGGGGGCGCTGGCAATGATTCGGAGCGCTCATTGGGCTTCCTGCAGTCTGAACAGGTCACCCGGCGCCATTCGGCAAATTGGCCATCCAATCAACGACCACATTCTTTCCCCCTCCGCATGGTTTTTATGATCACATATTTGCTGATGTCGTGTACGTTTTAGGTTTGACCCGTTTCCAGGCCCTCTTCTCAACAGCGGTCGAGTTTCTGTCGGAAATTGATCCGGAGCTATCGGAGAAAGTGAATGCGATCGAGCATGATGTGGCTTACCTCACGGACATATTCAGTACACTGAATAATGTCAACAAACAGCTCCAGGGTGACCATATGGCGCTGATTAAAGGAAAGAAAGTGATCGGCGTGTCCGTAACCAAGGCGACTCTGCACAGGGAAACCCTCGGCCGCAGAGATATGTTCCACTTTCCCCGGTTGGCAAAGGAAACTGCTGTTTCTGATGAAGAGCTGCTCGTTTATTGCAATCACCTTGAGAAGATTCGTGGAGATGTGGAGCAGCGTTTCAGAGACATGCGAGAACTGTCGGTGCCAGCATGGGTGATGAACCCATTCAAATGTGACATTCGAGATGTGAAGCGCGAATTACAGGACGAAATTATCAACCTCCACAATGACGATGAGGCGAAGGCAAGATTCCCGCAGCATGAATACGGCAAATTCTGGATTCTGGAGCGGGGCGAATACCCCGCAATGTGGACAGAGGCAGAACTGCTGCTGATGGCGTTCCCCGCATCATAACTCGTTGTTAGAGGGTTCAGCGCCGGGATGGTGCTGCTGACCAAGTATCGAAACCGCCTTGACATTACCAAGAGGGGCGATCTGCGTCTCTACCTCACTGAGATGGAGCCAAACGTTCCTAATCTCGCAGCGAGTCACCAGGCCCACCCTGCACACTAACGGTATTTGGGCCTGTGATAACAGATTCCCAGTTTGCCTCACCTGGACCTGTTCTGCTGAAACATTGTAGGTCGTGCAAAATAAAATAAAAAGTAAAGTAAAATAAAGTAAAATATTATTCAGAAAATATTTGGCTTCTGTTATTTTTGCTTCCTCTCTACATAAATTCTGGGTGTCCGACCACGAACGATAGGACAAGGGGGGCATTGGGCCGGTCCAAGAGGGCAGAAGGGGGCGGTAGTCCAAAAAGGTTTGAGAACCGCTGGTCGAAGGGGTTCAGGAATGGGAACATGCATTGAAGTTAGTTTGTCGATGTATTCCCAGTGTGGTGTCTCCCCAATTCAAACTATCTGTTTCTTTCAATTCCCATTCGGTTCGTTCCAACAATTCCCACTCCGTCCGTTCCAGCAATCTTTATTCAATCCACATTTGGTCGATGCTTCAATCCACGGACAGATTTGGACAAAACTTGGTGGATGAGTTGGGTTGGTGACAAGAACAAGCTCATTCGATTTTGGAGGTCTGGATCCAGATCGGGCCTATCAATGGAATAGAAAATGTAAAAGGTTCAACCTGGCGGAGGTATGCACTCACTCGAGTGACGTCATAGTGCATATTGCAATAAGTTTGAGTGAAATCCAAACTTACCAATGTGTGGATGGTCAAGTCGCCGCAACATCTGAGCTTCTTCCAAGAGCTACAAAATAAGAAAAGAAAACCTGTATAAAAGGTAAACTTACCCCGTAGCTGCACCCATAAAGTTGTAACTCACACAGGGGGACTCACATCATCATGGGCCAATCGACAAGGATCCAGCACATCAAAAGTTCTATCAAGACAGTTCCGAGGTACATTGAACTGTTGGTTCAGCAGTTAAAACACAGTTGTCTCCACATTCACACAAACTTACGTCGTCGTTCCCCTTCACATATATCGCTTTCTTCAAAGCAACCTGGAAGAGAAAACAAAAGGTCCACATGATAACACCTTCGACCTATCTACAATGCGCAAAAACGATTACAACATATGATATTTGTGCAGCAGCCAAGGAGTTTATGTTATTATCCTTAATCAAATGTGTAATTCAAATTACCTCTTTAAAATACCAAAACATCTCAATGCACTGGAAAAGGTGGGGACAGGAACACGACTGTACTATACTGTACTGCAAAGACTGGGACTTGTAATACCCTCTCCCACCTGGAGGTGGCGCTACATGACACACATTTACATTGAGGATTTGCATCATCTCCATGAGAAGATGGAGGTGATGTGGGATGGACAGCAGAGAAGATAATTGAATATCAGGTTGGAAGAGAAAGACATCAGATCAGGAAATAGGTTTGAGTATCTGGGGGGAACAGTGAGCGGGGATGGTAAGTCAGAGGCAGAGGTGCGGAAGAGGATTCAGGTGGGTACGAATGCCTGGAGGAGGGTGGAGCGTGGAATGGCAGACAGGAATATTTCAAGAAGAGTGAAAGGGAAGGTTCTGATATCATGTGTAACGCCGGCCTACCTTCACTGTCTTTACATCTTTCTTGTTTGTTACTTGTGAAAATCGAAGATTTTTCAAGTACAGCACTGTATATTGGCTGGTCGCGTACGTTATTCTTTCTGTCTGTCTGCCTGTCTATCAATCATCTGCAGGTCACAATTTTAAACCAATCTTCACAAAACGTCACGAATGGTACGGGTTCGTCCTAAGTTCGTCCTAAAATCTTCAATTTTCATCTGATTGATTTTGAATTTCAAGAGGATTTGTCACTGAATTTGATTTCATAATAGGTCACTGAACTCAACCACTAATTCCTTATGAGGTCAACAAAGGCCAAAAGGTCAACATACACCGCATTTCTAAAATCATCAATTTTCATCTAATGTGATTATTTGGTCATTGAATTCAACAACCAATTATTTTTGAGGTCTCAACACAAACTAAAAGGTCAACATAGGCCAAAGATCAACTCATTGGATTGACTTGAAATTTGAAGAGGACTTGAATATCAAGTCAATTAATTCAACAACAAAAATATTTTTGAGGATAAATTTGTTTCATGGATTTCGCAAGTATTGTGCTGTCCATGACATCATTCTTGTTTGTTTGTCTGTAAGCAGGATATCTCTAAAAAGTTATAGCTGTATTTGGACGAAACTTTGTGGACAAGTTGGGTGTGTGACAAGGACTAATTGATTCAATTTCGGTGAAGATCCGAATCCAGATATGGATACCAGATTATAAGTGATTCATCACCACTGAGAGATGGGGCCAAAAACGATGTGGAGAACGATATTTCAAACACCTGGTGGATGAGTTGGTTTGGTGACAAGAACAAGCCAATTATATTTTGGTTCAGGTCCGATCCGGCCGATCAATGGGCCTGGTGAAGGTGGGCGCTCTGTCGAGTGCCGTTCTGATTTGTTCATTGTAATTACATCTTTGATGGAATCTTCCACAGGAATGATGTGGAGCTGCAAGTCGAAGGAAAAAGCATCTTTCATCGAGACAGAAATGAAGGAGACAAATTCAGATGCAGGAGATTCCCCATTCCCTTCTTTCGTTTACCCTCCGTCGTGTCCCTCCATCGTGATTCTATTCTATCTAGCTCTCCCACGAACTGTTCCAGCTCCCAGAAAGTGAAAGGAAGACAGAAAGTACACCACAAGTTTGTACCTCCACTGCAGACTTGATGTCCTTTGCTTGATAAACTTTCCCAAGGCCGCCTTGTGCAATTTTGGAGATGACCTCCCAGTCCCCAATCTGATAAAGGCACAAACAAAACTTCACAACAATGCTTCTGTTATCTATCTATAATTCCAGTAATCTCTGTGTGTATGTTTGTATGTTTGTATGTTTGTATGTTTGTATGTTTGTCTGTGACCGCTGTTTCTCGACAACCACGGGTCCGATATACTTGAAACTTGCCAGGTATATTGCTGGGGACCCGAGGATGTGCCTTTTCAAGGTTTCATATTAATCGGACAAGTAGTTACCGAGCTATGGCGATTTCTTTACCAAACTCCGCAAGCCGTTCGCTTTGGACCAAACCATTGCATGTAAATAGAGGGGGGGGGGGGGGATTGTCACCGTACTCGCAAGCCGTTCGCTTTGGACCAAACCATTTCATGTAAATAGAGGGGGGGGGGGATTGTCACCGTACTCGCAAGCCGTTCGCTTTGGACAAAACCATTTCATGTAAATAGAGGGGGGGGATTGTCACCGTACTCGCAGGCCGTTCGCTT